>NW_027331274.1:0-5374 GCF_022965805.1 Primulina eburnea
GAGACGTCGTAGGTTGCATGGCATCCTAGGACTATTGTTTTGGTCGCGATGTTAAATTCTGAGTTACTTTGGAGACTTTGGGCTAAACTTGGACAAAATTGTTGTTTTCTAACTCTTGTCATCCTCAAACGGATGGACAAACTGAAGTTGTCAATAGAACTTTGGGAACACTTTTGCGGGCTATTCTTAAAAAGAACTTGGATTGACATTTCTATGGACTTTATTTTGGTTGCCTAGGACAAAGAAGGGGAGGGATTTATTTTTTTTGTGTGGATAGATTCTCTAAGATGCACATTTTATAGCTTTCATAAAAACGATGATGCTTCAAACATTGCGATTTGTTTTTAGAGAAGTCGCTAGGTTGCATGGCATTCCTAGGAATATGTTTCTGGTCGCGTGTAAATTCTTGAGTTACTTTTGGAAACTTTCTGGGCTAAACTTGGCACAAAATGTTGTGTCTACTATTGTCATCCTCAAACGGATGGACAAACTGAAGTTGTCAATAGAACTTTGGGAACATTTTGCGTGCTATTCTTAAAAAGAACTTGGATTGACATTTTTATGGACTTTATTTTGGGTTGCCTAGGACTAAGAAGGGAGGGATTTATTTTGTTGTTGTGGATAGATTCTCTAAGATGGCACATTTTATAGCTTGTCATAAAAACGATGATGCTTCAAACATTGCGGATTTGTTCTTTGAGAAGTCGTAGGTTGCATGGCATGCCTAGGCTATTGTTTCTGGTCGCGTGTTAAATTTTGAGTTACTTTTGGAAGACTTTATGGGCTAAACTTGGCACAAAATGTTGTTTTCTACTATTGTCATCCTCAAACGGATGGACAAACTGAAGTTGTCAATAGAACTTTGGGAACACTTTTGCGTGCTATTCTTAAAAAGAACTTGGATTGACATTTCTATGGACTTTATTTTTGGTTGCCTAGGACTAAGAAAGGGGATTCATTTTGTGGTTGTGATAGATTCTCTAAGATGGCAATTTTATAGCTTGTCATAAAACCGATGAGTTTCAAACATTGCGGATTTGTTCTTTAGAGAAGTCGTTAGGGTGCATGAATACTAGACTTTTGTTTCTGTCGCGATGTTAAATTTTGAGTTACTTTTGGAATCTTTAGGGCTAAACTTGGCACAAAATGTTGTTTTTACTACTTGTCATCCTCAAACGGATGGACAAACTAAGTTGTCAATAAACTTTGGAACACTTTTGCGTGCATTCTTAAAAAAACTTGGATGACTTTTATTGATTATTTTGGGTTGCCTAGGAATAAGAGGGGAGGGATTTATTTTTGTTGTTGTGGATAGATTCTCTAAGATGGCACATTTTAGCTTGTCATAAAACCGAAGACGCTTCAAACATTGCGGATTTGTTCTTTAGGAAGTCGTAGGTTGCATGGCATCTAGGTACTTTTTTCTGTGCGATGTTAAATTCTTGAGTTATTTGGGAGACTTTTGGGCTAAACTTGGCACAAAATTGTTGTTTTCTACTACTTGTCATCCTCAAACGGATGGACAAACTGAAAATTGTCAATAGAACTTTGGGAACATTTTGCGTGCTATTCTTAAAAAGAACTTGGATTGACATTTCTATGGACTTTATTTTGGGTTGCCTAGGACTAAGAAGGGGAGGGATTCTATTTTTTGTTGTGTGGATAGATTTCTAAGATGGCACATTTTATAGCTGTCATAAAAAAGATGAGCTTCAAACATTGCGGATTTGTTTTTAGAGAAGTCGCTAGGTTGCATGGCATCTAGGACTATTTGTTTTGTCGCGATGTTAAATTCTTGAGTTACTTTTGGAAGACTTATGGGCTAAACTTGGTACAAAATTGTTGTTTTCTACTACTTGTCATCCTCAAACGGATGGACAAACTGAAATTGTCAATAGAACTTTGGGAACACTTTTGCGTGCTATCTTAAAAAGAACTTGGATTGACATTTCTATGGACTTATTTTGGGTTGCCTAGGACTAAGAAGGGGAGGATTCTATTTTTGTTGTTGTGGATAGATTCTCTAAGATGGCACATTTATAGCTTGTCATAAAATCGATGATGCTTCAAACATTGCGGATTTGTTCTTTAAAGAAGTCGCTAGGTTGCGTGGATGCCTTGACTATTTTTCTGGTTCGATGTTAAATTCTTGAGTTACTTTTGGAATACTTTATGGGCTAAACTTGGCACAAAATTGTTGTTTATACTACTTGTCATCCTCAAACGGATGGACAAACCGAAATTGTCAATAGAACTTTGGGAACACTTTTGCGTTGCTATTCTTAAAAAGAACTTGGATTGACATTTTATGGACTTATTTTGGGGTTGCCTAGGACTAAGAAAGGAGGGATTCTATTTTCTTGTTGTGGATAGATTCTCTAAGATGAACATTTATAGCTTCATAAAACCGATGATGCTTCAAACATTGCGGATTTGTTCTTTAGAGAAGTCGCTAGGTTGCATGGCATGCCTGGACTATTGTTCTGGTCGCGGTGTTATTATTGAGTTAATTTTGGAAGACTTTCTGGGCTAAACTTGGCACAAAATTGTTGTTTTCTACTACTTTCTCCTCAAACGGATGGACAAAATGAAGTTGTCAATAGAACTTTGGGAACACTTTTGCGTGCTATTCTTAAAAAGAACTTGGATTGACATTTCTATGGACTTTATTTTGGGTTGCCTAGGACTAAGAAGGGAGGGATTCTATTTTTTTTGTTGTGGATAATTCTCTAAGATGACATTTTATAGCGTTCATAAAACCGATGATGCTTCAACATTGCGGATTTGTTCTTTAGAGAAGTCGCTAGGTTGCATGGCATGCCTAGATATATGTTTCTGGTCGCGATGTTAATTATTGAGTTACTTTTGAATCTTTGGGCTAAACTTGGCACAAATTGTTGTTTACTGCTACTTGTCATCCTCAAACGAATGGACAAACTGAAGTTGTCAATAGAACTTTGGGAACACTTTGCGTGCATTTCTAAAAAGAACTTGGATTGACATCTATGGACTTTATTTTGGGTTGCCTAGGACTAAGAGGGAGGGATTCTATTTTTTTGTTGTGGATAGATTCTCTAAGATGACACATTTTATAGCTTATCATAAAATCGATGATGCTTCAAACATTGCCGATTTGTTTTTTAGAGAAGTCGCTAGGTTGCATGGCATTCCTAGGACTATTGTTTCTGGTCGCGATGTTAAATTCTTGAGTTAACTTTTGGAATACTTTCTGGGCTAAACTTGGCACAAAATTGTTGTTTATACTACTTGTCATCCTCAAACGGATGGACA
The DNA here is from genome assembly GCF_022965805.1 of Primulina eburnea. Lineage (NCBI taxonomy): Eukaryota > Viridiplantae > Streptophyta > Magnoliopsida > Lamiales > Gesneriaceae > Primulina > Primulina eburnea. The sequence continues at coordinate 3,292 of NW_027331274.1, forward strand.
AACCGAAATTGTCAATAGAACTTTGGGAACACTTTGCGTGCTATTCTTAAAAGAAATTGGATTGACATTTCTATGGACTTATTTTGGGTTGCCTAGGACTAAGAAAGGGAGGGATTCTATTTTCGTTGTTGTGGATAGATTCTCTAAGATGCACATTTATAGCTTCTCATAAAACCGATGATGCTTCAAACATTGCGGATTTGTTCTTTAGAGAAGTCGCTAGGTTGCATGGCATGCCTCGGACTATTGTTTCTGGTCGCGGTGTTACATTATTGAGTTAATTTTGGAAGACTTTCTGGGCTAAACTTGGCACAAAATTGTTGTTTTCTACTACTTGTCATCCTCAAACGGATGGACAAACTGAAGTTGTCAATAGAACTTTGGGAACACTTTTGCGTGCTATTCTTAAAAAGAACTTGGATTGACATTCGATGGACTTTATTTTGGGTTGCCTAGGACTAAGAAGGGGAGGGATTCTATTTTTTTGTTGTGGATAGATTCTCTAAGATGACACATTTTATAGCTTATCATAAAACCGATGATGCTTCAAACATTGCGGATTTGTTCTTAGAGAAGTCGCTAGGTTGCATGGCATGCCTAGGACTATTGTTTCTGGTCGCGATGTTAAATTATTGAGTTACTTTTGGAATACCTTTTGGGCTAAACTTGGCACAAAATTGTTGTTTACTGCTACTTGTCATCCTCAAACGAATGGACAAACTGAAGTTGTCAATAGAACTTTGGGAACACTTTTGCGTGCTATTCTTAAAAAGAACTTGGATTGACATTTCTATGGACTTTATTTTGGGTGCCTAGGACTAAGAAGGGGAGGGATTCTATTTTTGTTGTTGTGGATAGATTCTCTAAGATGGCACATTTTATAGCTTGTCATAAAATCGATGATGCTTCAAATATTGCGGATTTGTTCTTTAAAGAAGTCGCTAGGTTGCGTGGCAATGCCTAGGACTATTTTTCTGGTCGCCTGTTAATTCTTGAGTTACTTTTGGAAGACTTTATGGGCTAAACTTGGCACAAAATGTTGTTTTCTACTACTTGTCATCCTCAACGGATGGACAAACCGAAAGTTGTCAATAGAACTTTGTGAACACTTTTGCGTGCTATTCTTAAAAAGAACTTGGATTGACATTTCTATGGACTTTATTTTTGGGGTTGCCTAGGACTAAGAAAGAGAGAGGGATTCTATTTTCGTTGTTGTGGATAGATTCTCTAAGATGCACAGATTTATAGCTTGTCATAAAACCGATGATGCTTCAAACATTGCGGATTTGTTCTTAGAGAAGTCGCTATAGGTTGCATGGCATACCTAGGACTTTTGCTTTCTGATCGCGGTGTTAATTATTGAGTTAATTTTGGAAAGACTTTATGGGCTAAAATTGGCACAAAATTGTTGTTTTCTACTACTTGTCATCTTCAAACGGATGAACAAACTGAAATTGTCAATAGAACTTTAGGGAACACTTTTGCGTGCTAATTCTTAAAAATAACTTGGATTGACATTTTATTGAATTTATTTTGGGTTGCATAGGACTAAGAAGGGGAGGGATTCTATTTTTGTTGTTGTGGATAGATTCTCTAAGATGGCACATTTTATAACTTGTCATAAAACCGATGATAGCCTTCAAACATTGGGATTTGTTCTTTAAAGAAGTCGCTAGGTTGCTGGTATACCTAGGACTATTTGCTTCTGGATCGCGATGTTAAATTCTTGAGTTACTTTGGGAGACTTTATGGGCTAAACTGGTACAAAATTGTTGTTTCTTCTACTACTTGGTCATCCTCAAACGGATGGACAAACTGAAGTTGTCATAGAACTTTGGGAACACTTTTGTGCGTGCTATTCTTAAAAAGAACTTGGATTGACATTTCTATGGACTTTATTTTGGGTTGCCTAGGACTAAGAAGGGGAGGGATTCTATTTTTGTTGTTGTGGATAGATTCTCTAAGATGGCACATTTTATAGCTTGTCATAAAATCGATGATGCTTCAAACATTGCGGATTTGTTCTTTAAAGAAAGTCGCTAGGTTGCGTGGCATGCCTAGGACTATTTTTTCTGGTTCGATG
>NW_027331275.1:0-3674 GCF_022965805.1 Primulina eburnea
GTAGATTTCATAATTGAATCAATACCAAGTATTGCGGTATATTAGGAACATAAGTACAGAATGATTGACAGAATTGATATAATGACGATAAAAGACATTAGCTGAGAAATCCAGTTGATTGAGTATTTCTCTGGAAGATATTTCAGTTCTGTTCTCAATTGATAATTTTATGTTCAGAGGTATTCTGAAAAATTATGCTTGGTATATCATGATTTATTGACATATTGAGCATTTGATTGATATATTGAATAATTTAAGATGGTTAAATAGTCAGAGCACTATTATCCATTGTAACACAGATGGGTACAGGATGAATCCGGTATGCAAGTTATTGATACAGGTTTGATTCAGAATATCAGTATCTGAAGATCGACTGCTTTAGGACCAATTAAGAAGAAAGATCAAGAATTTCCAGAAATGTCAAATATTATCTGCAGATATCGTATTCTGATTATTTATCTCTTAGTGTATATATATCTGCGCTGATGATTGTTATATGTTCTACATCAGATTTTGCCGATATCTTATATTTGTGGAGCACATGTTATTTGCAGATAAGATAGCAGTTGACTCTGGGCAGTATGAGGATTGGTCGATACCAGCAATTTACAGTTTGCCTGATTTGTCATTTTATGAGTTGTCTTAAACTCAACTAGATACTTGTAGGTTCTTTTCGTTTTCGGAAATCTGTGTAACAGTATACAGTGATCCAGAATGTTCAGAAGCTTGTTTGTAATAATCAGAACAGAACCTTATCAGATTAACAGATATGTATTTTGTGTTGTATCAGATTGTTAGTTTATGATATCAGAATGTTTCAAATTGGTTACAGATTTTGATATTGATGGTCAAGAGCCGATTCCCAGTGTAGGTATTTCTTCTTTAAATCCATGATTATTCACTGATTGTTTTTACGCATCAGTTTTCGATCTGAACACAGATGTGTGTGAACCGCCAAATAGTTAGATGAATTCAGTTGCCATTCGATGATGTTTGAATGTATGATATTCGAACGACAATTTGTTGATATAAACAGATTAGCTCGGTTATAACAGAATGGGTTACAAGAATGTTGGCCAGAAATTGTATGACCAAGTCTGAATTGCCTAACGAAGAAGCCAAAGAGATAGAAACTCAGAAGATTAATACAGAACTTGGTATGGTTCTGCATAGAACTGGGAGTTACATTTCATGGCTTTCGTAATGAAATTACCCCATTTCTCTTAGATTATGATATGATATGATTAATGATTGACAGATACTCAATCTATGTCTATAGTTGTACCAGCATTCGTACAAAACAGAAACTAAATGACTATAGATCGTGTCAAAGAAATGATCAGATTGGATAAATATCTGAATTGTATGATTCAGATGTGATTTCGAGGAGTCTTACCTGGTGCTAGACTATATCATAAGCTTCTCGTACAAACTTTATTACCAGATTGGCAGGTAGTCAGAGACATGTGACAGATCAGTCCAGTTGTAATACTCGATATGGAGCAGATATTGGTAGGACTTTAGTGCTGGGATGTTAGCACTAGTTATCCAGCTAGTGCAGATTGAATAGATTTAATACAACCAACGTCGGAGATGACGATTGGTATTTGGAGATAAAGACTGAAGCTATTCTTGATTGGGATAACAGTTGAAAACACATGACTGTTAGTATTGTTTATATTGACGGTGACTGATTTATCCAGATGTTTGTTATAACCAATATGACAAGATTAAGTTTAAGGGCAGTATGATTTTTTACTTCATGAATTCGTATTCCAGATGGTGTGAATCAGGGCATTTGAGTTTTTGATTTAAACTCTAGTATACATTTTCCGTATATCTGATGATTTCTTATGAGTTCAGGGACGAACTCAGATCTAAGAGGGGGAAATGTAATGCCAGAATTATGAGAAATGATAAGACAAGATTATAAAGTATTGCAGGATGGAAAAATAAGAAATTCTTAAAAATGCAGCATCGCACCCGCGGTGCTAGACATCACCGCCCCGCGGTGTATGTGCCGAAAATGGAGTGCAAATCCCGTAGCCACCGCACCCGTGGTATTAGACGGAGCGCACCCGCGCTGATGACACCGCACCCGCGGTCTTGCAAGAAGCGCACCCGCGGTCTCAGCTTTGAGAGAATGGATAGGAATCACCGTTTGAGCGCACCGCGGTGCATTGTTACCGCACCCGCGGTGCGACGTGCACTAGGAAAATGTTGCCACTTGTTTTGCATGCAATTGAACTATATATATATGGTCTTTTTCTTCAGAATCAAAACATAAAAGCCGAGAGTCCCTTCAGAAATTCCTTTAACTTTCGTTGCTTTGATTTGTGATTCCGTGCGAACCATTTATCAGAATTCGAATCCGAAAGTAGTATCGTTCTCCTCGTGACACGAGCTACGCAAGGACGTAAGTTTTGTTACATTTTGAGCTGTTTTGATAATATGATGTTGCTAGAATTGCATGTGATTCAGATATGGTGTTTCTACTACCGGGGATATCGTATTAATTGAAGTCGATTAAAGAACGGATATTTCTGTAATTGTTATGATTTTGAAAGATAGTGACTGAGATTCTATATCAATTGTGTTAGTATTCAGAGTATGATTGTTATGGACACCGATTATGAGTTTCAGTATTCTATTTGTTTTGTTCAGATTGACGGGGTTATTCAAGTTGTATTGTTATACCATCGAAACATCAATCGAGTTATATTGATCAGATTCAGTATTGATTGAGATGATCAGACTCCGTAATTATTCAGATTGTATTGCAAGGTCGATGACATGAATTAGATTGTATCTGTTCAGATATTGATCAGATTGTATACTGAATTGAGTATTGATCAGAACAGATTGTGAATTGAGTTATTTACTGATACAGCGTATTCGATATTGTCTTTTCAGATTGATATGGACAGAGTTGAATACAGATCATCATCTTCGTCAGACCGGGACGACAAAGTATAATTCTGATATTCGGGAAGAAACAACTCAATTGAGATCACCATTTGAGTTGCCACATAAATCACACTCTATTCTTGTTTATAGATTGTTTAGAACTTGTATGCAAAATCTTGCTATGCTTTGTGTACAGATCATGTTGCATTGCATTGGAATGATTATGCTTGTTTACAGATTGTGTATTCATGCATTAAGATAGGGCAGTCTGGAGATCAGGCAGACTACTAGATGTTCGGCGATATCTCAGCTTAGGGGAGATCACCGCCCCTTTGTAGATGTGGATACAGATCAGGCCGAAGTCTAGGAATAAGACGTACAGCCACCTCGATTGGTGGGTAGGTGACAGCCAGTGACGTCTTATTCACCCGGGATCCCTAGAGTTATAGATCGAGTCAAGTCTAGACATGATTTGATTAGAACTACATACTTATATGGATGTGGCTCCTAATCATGGGACCCATCATTACTGCTTTCAGTTGGGTTAGCATGTTTTATGATCAGATTGCTTATATGCATGTTTATCTGAATTGAGCTGCATGCTTATTTGATTAATTTCATAGACTATGAAATATATTGTTTCTCTACATGATAGCATGTTTTATGATTTAGTTTGTTTATATACATGCTTACCATGTTTTATACTGGGATTTATTCTCACCGGAGTTATCCGGCTGTTGTCTTGTTTTGTATGTGTGCATGACAAC
>NW_027331276.1:0-36026 GCF_022965805.1 Primulina eburnea
ATCGCGAATCATGGGTCTAAGTAGATGGGTAGTTGCTCTAGTGCAAGTGGGTAGATTGTTAGAGTAGGGCACGTCGAGCCAGTGTTGGCCGACTGTTCCCGATGAACACTCTTTGTTAAACAATACTTTATTTAATAATATTTGAATTTATTAATTTGGCGCATCTTTATCTTTATACCCATGCTAGTTGCATAGATAAAGTCCTTGAATATACAAATAGTAGAAAGAATATGAGATGCTCATATGATGAGTATCATGAAACTCATTATTTGGAATACTGTATATTCTAAACTGTTCCTAGTCGATTCAGCCGCCACTAAGAAGGATAAAGGCCGCTCGAGTTAGAGACTAGTATCTGCGATGTGAGTACATGTTTCATTGGTAGGGGACATTGGTGATGTCCGAGCCATGCAGATAGGTGCTCCTTGTAGAGTGCACTGAACAACCCTCCATAAAAGGACTTTCCAAGTGGTTCTCACTGTCGAGTGGAAAAGTCCTGGTTTATGGTTGTACAGAATTAGTCCTTATGACCCGGGACAACATTGAGACTCTATGTGCTAGCGTTTCACTTTGACTTGTTTACCGACTCTATATGGGGTCATTAGGTGGCAAGGTTGGGTGTTACGGCGAAACATATAGGAGTCGATGCATTGTAGTCGGGGATTCACCGCTTACCTACGGGTATGGATATCCTATGTGTTATCATGTATGTGTGGGTTGAAATCTCTGCTCAGAGTATGGTGGTAATTATGAAAGGGGTTTCATAGATTACACCATCGATGCAACCACGACATGACACATAGTATCGATTCATTGACAACTCTCGATAAACCAATAGTTGTCGAATCGGTCGGGATATATGAGCTGAAGGGACCGTACTGTACGCTAACCATAATTGAATGGTTCTTGCAGGCACTATCATGTGATACCTAGGGAATCACGTAAGCGATGCTGCTAGGCGTTTAAACGTGATTGGTTGGGTACTATCAGACTTGAGTTCTGACGTTCTTACTATCAAGGAGTTGATAAGTAAGAATGGAGCAATTGGGGTATGCTCGCATAAGGACATGTTTAGTCCGAATCACATTGAGATGTGAACCCACGGCTAGTTGTATCAATGAACCATTGAGGGCCACACAAGTACTTGCTTGTAAATCCCGAAGAGAAGTAAAATAGTTCAATGTGTTGAACGGCTTATAAATATGTTTATAAGCGTAAAGAAAAATAGAAGTATGACTTCTATGAGAGAAATATAAATTTTAATTTATGGAAGTGTTCCTAAGATTAAAAATTTGGCCAAGTAAATAATGTAGTTGAAAATTGTGATTTTCATAAACATTGTTGTGGACTAAATTAAATTAATTCAAGTGTTGAATTAATTAAACAACTAGTTAGACCTAGTAGAGTCTAAATAATTAAATTAAGTTCAAGTGTTGAATTAATTAAATAATATTGAGTCTTGTAGAGCTCAATTTAAATAATTATTTAACTAGTGGGACTTGAGTAAAATCAAGTAATATTTAATTATCTCAAATGTGTTTGAGATAATAAAATTTAGTCTATGGTTTTTAATGTGTTAAAAACCATATAATATACAAGTGAGACATGGTAGGGATTGCATGCTTGGGAGGTGAAGAGCCTTGATTACTTTTAATAAAATATTCAAAAGGCATGCAACTTTTGAGAGACAACTTTTCACAATACCTAGGCTATTCTCCCACACTCCCACTATCATCACTTGGCCGAAATTTCTTGGAGATTTTCTCTCATTTTTCTTTCTCTTTGTTCTTCATTTTCTTGGAAGAAAATCATTCTCTTTGAAAAATCCTCAAGTTTTTCTAGTGCAAAACTTGAGGGGATTTACCTGTTGAGTGGTGGGCCTAATTCTTGGGGAGAAGAAGGTGAGCTTGTAGATTTGTCCACCAAACAAGAGCTTTGTTATTTAAAACAAAGTTGGAGCCATTCATCAACTCTAAGGAGTTGATAGGTATATTTCTTAAAACATCCTATGCATGTTTTTAGTTTTTGTAAATGTTGCACAAATTATCAAGGTGGGCCGAAAATTTCTATGCTATTTTTCGAAATTTATGCTTCCGTTGCGTTTCCGGCACCGTAACCGGTCCGCTTTCAGAATAAATAGTCCTAGGCATGCCATGCAACCTAACGACTTCTCTAATGAACAAATCCGCAATGTTTGAAGCATAATCGGTTTTATGACAAGCTATAAAATGTGCCATCTTAGAGAATTTATCCACAACAACGAAAATAGAATCCATCCCCTTCTTAGTCCTAGGCACCCCAAAATAAAGTCCATAGAAATGTCAATCCAAGTTCTTTTTAAGAATAGCACGCAAAAGTGTTCCCAAAGTGCTATTGACAACTTCAGTTTGTCCATCCGTTTGAGGATGACAAGTAGTAGAAAACAACAATTTTGTGCCAAGTTTAGACCATAAAGTATTCCAAAAGTAACTCAAGAATTTAACATCGCGACCAGAAACAATAGTCCTAGGCATGCCATGCAACCTACCGACTTCTCTAAAGAACAAATCCGCAATGTTTGAAGCATCATCGATTTTATGACAAGCTATAAAATGTGCCATCTTAGAGAATCTATCCACAACAACGAAAATAGAATCCCTCCCCTTCTTAGTCCTAGGCAACCTCAAAATAAAGTCCATAGAAATGTCAATCCAAGTTCTTTTTAAGAATAGCACGCAAAAGTGTTCCCAAAGTGCTATTGACAACTTCAGTTTGTCCATCCGTTTGAGGATGACAAGTAGTAGAAAACAACAATTTTGTGCCAAGTTTAGCCCATAAAGTCTTCCAAAAGAAACTCAAGAATTTAACATCGCGACCAGAAACAATAGTCCTAGGCATGCCATGCAACCTTCCGACTTCTCTAAAGAACTAATCCGCAATGTTTGAAGCATCATCGGTTTTATGACAAGCTATAAAATGTGCCATCTTAGAGAATCTATCCACAACAACAAAATAGAATCAATCCCCTTCTTAGTCCTAGGCAACCCCAAAATAAAGTCCATAGAAATGTCAATCCAAGTTCTTTTTAAGAATAGCACGCAAAAGTGTTCCCAAAGTTCTATTGACAACTTCAGTTTGTCCATCCGTTTGAGGATGACAAGTAGTAGAAAACAACAATTTTGTGCCAAGTTTAGCCCATAAAGTATTCCAAAAGTAACTCAAGAATTTAACATCGCGACCAGAAACAATAGTCCTAGGCATGCCATGCAACCTACCGACTTCTCTAAAGAACAAATCCGCAATGTTTGAAGCATCATCGGTTTTATGACAAGCTATAAAATGTGCCATCTTAGAGAATCTATCCACAACAACGAAAATAGAATCCATCCCCTTCTTAGTCCTAGGCAACCCCAAAATAAAGTCCATAGAAATGTCAATCCAAGTTCTTTTTAAGAATAGCACGCAAAAGTGTTCCCAAAGTGCTATTGACAACTTCAGTTTGTCCATCCGTTTGAGGATGACAAGTAGTAGAAAACAACAATTTCGTGCCAAGTGTAGACCATAAAGTATTCCAAAAGTAACTAAAGAATTTAACATCGCGACCAGAATCAATAGTCCTAGGCATGCCATGCAACCTAACGACTTCTCTAATGTACAAATCCGCAATGTTTGAAGCACAATCGGTTTTATGACAAGTAGTAGAAAACAACAATTTTGTGCCAAGTTTAGACCATAAAATATTCCAAAAGTAACTCAAGAATTTAACATCGCGACCAGAAACAATAGTCCTAGGCATGCCATGCAACCTTCCGACTTCTCTAAAGAACTAATCCGCAATGTTTGAAGCATCATCGGTTTTATGACAAGCTATAAAATGTGCCATCTTAGAGAATCTATCCACAACAACAAAAATAGAATCAATCCCCTTCTTAGTCCTAGGCAACCCCAAAATAAAGTCCATAGAAATGTCAATCCAAGTTCTTTTAAGAATAGCACGCAAAAGTGTTCCCAAAGTTCTATTGACAACTTCAGTTTGTCCATCCGTTTGAGGATGACAAGTAGTAGAAAACAACAATTTTGTGCCAAGTTTAGCCCATAAAGTATTCCAAAAGTAACTCAAGAATTTAACATCGCGACCAGAAACAATAGTCCTAGGCATGCCATGCAACCTACCGACTTCTCTAAAGAACAAATCCGCAATGTTTGAAGCATCATCGGTTTTATGACAAGCTATAAAATGTGCCATCTTAGAGAATCTATCCACAACAACGAAAATAGAATCCATCCCCTTCTTAGTCCTAGGCAACCCCAAAATAAAGTCCATAGAAATGTCAATCCAAGTTCTTTTTAAGAATAGCACGCAAAAGTGTTCCCAAAGTTCTATTGACAACTTCAGTTTGTCCATCCGTTTGAGGATGACAAGTAGTAGAAAACAACAATTTTGTGCCAAGTTTAGACCATAAAGTATTCCAAAAGTAACTCAAGAATTTAACATCGCGACCAGAAACAATAGTCCTAGGCATGCCATGCAACCTACCGACTTCTCTAAAGAACAAATCCGCAATGTTTGAAGCATCATCGGTTTTATGACAAGCTATAAAATGTGCCATCTTAGAGAATCTATCCACAACAACGAAAATAGAATCCATCCCCTTCTTAGTCCTAGGCAACCCCAAAATAAAGTCCATAGAAATGTCAATCCAAGTTCTTTTTAAGAATAGCACGCAAAAGTGTTCCCAAAGTTCTATTGACAACTTCAGTTTGTCCATCCGTTTGAGGATGACAAGTAGTAGAAAACAACAATTTTGTGCCAAGTTTAGACCATAAAGTATTCCAAAAGTAACTCAAGAATTTAACATCGCGACCAGAAACAATAGTCCTAGGCATGCCATGCAACCTACCGACTTCTCTAAAGAACTAATCCGCAATGTTTGAAGCATCATCGGTTTTATGACAAGCTATAAAATGTGCCATCTTAGAGAATCTATCCACAACAACGAAAATAGAATCCATCCCCTTCTTAGTCCTAGGCAACCCCAAAATAAAGTCCATAGAAATGTCAATCCAAGTTCTTTTTAAGAATAGCACGCAAAAGTGTTCCCAAAGTTCTATTGACAACTTCAGTTTGTCCATCCGTTTGAGGATGACAAGTAGTAGAAAACAACAATTTTGTGCCAAGTTTAGCCCATAAAGTATTCCAAAAGTAACTCAAGAATTTAACATCGCGACCAGAAACAATAGTCCTAGGCATGCCATGCAACCTACCGACTTCTCTAAAGAACTAATCCGCAATGTTTGAAGCATCATCGGTTTTATGACAAGCTATAAAATGTGCCATCTTAGAGAATCTATCCACAACAACGAAAATAGAATCCATCCCCTTCTTAGTCCTAGGCAACCCCAAAATAAAGTCCATAGAAATGTCAATCCAAGTTCTTTTTAAGAATAGCACGCAAAAGTGTTCCCAAAGTTCTATTGACAACTTCAGTTTGTCCATCCGTTTGAGGATGACAAGTAGTAGAAAACAACAATTTTGTGCCAAGTTTAGCCCATAAAGTATTCCAAAAGTGACTCAAGAATTTAACATCGCGACCAGAAACAATAGTCCTAGGCATGCCATGCAACCTACCGACTTCTCTAAAGAACAAATCCGCAATGTTTGAAGCATCATCGGTTTTATGACAAGCTATAAAATGTGCTATCTTAGAGAATCTATCCACAACAACGAAAATAGAATCCATCCCCTTCTTAGTCCTAGGCACCCCAAAATAAAGTCCATAGAAATGTCAATCCAAGTTCTTTTTAAGAATAGCACGCAAAAGTGTTCCCAAAGTGCTATTGACAACTTCAGTTTGTCCATCAGTTTGAGGATGAGAAGTAGTAGAAAACAACAATTTCGTGCCAAGTTTAGACCATAAAGTATTCCAAAAGTAACTCAAGAATTTAACATCGCGACCAGAATCAATAGTCCTAGGCATGCCATGCAACCTAACGACTTCTCTAAATGAACAAATCCGCAATGTTTGAAGCATAATCGGTTTTATGACAAGTAGTAGAAAACAACAATTTTGTGCCAAGTTTAGACCATAAAATATTCCAAAAGTAACTCAAGAATTTAACATCGCGACCAGAAACAATAGTCCTAGGCATGCCATGCAACCTTCCGACTTCTCTAAAGAACTAATCCGCAATGTTTGAAGCATCATCGGTTTTATGACAAGCTATAAAATGTGCCATCTTAGAGAATCTATCCACAACAACAAAAATAGAATCAATCCCCTTCTTAGTCCTAGGCAACCCCAAAATAAAGTCCTTAGAAATGTCAATCCAAGTTCTTTTTAAGAATAGCACGCAAAAGTGTTCCCAAAGTTCTATTGACAACTTCAGTTTGTCCATCCGTTTGAGGATGACAAGTAGTAGAAAACAACAATTTCGTGCCAAGTTTAGCCCATAAAGTATTCCAAAAGTGACTCAAGAATTTAACATCGCGACCAGAAACAATAGTCCTAGGCAATCCATGCAACCTACCGACTTCTCTAAAGAACAAATCCGCAATGTTTGAAGCATCATCGGTTTTATGACAAGCTATAAAATGTGCCATCTTAGAGAATCTATCCACAACAACGAAAATAGAATCCATCCCCTTCTTAGTCCTAGGCAACCCCAAAATAAAGTCCATAGAAATGTCAATCCAAGTTCTTTTTAAGAATAGCACGCAAAAGTGTTCCCAAAGTTCTATTGACAACTTCAGTTTGTCCATCCGTTTGAGGATGACAAGTAGTAGAAAACAACAATTTTGTGCCAAGTTTAGACCATAAAGTATTCCAAAAGTAACTCAAGAATTTAACATCGCGACCAGAAACAATAGTCCTAGGCATGCCATGCAACCTACCGACTTCTCTAAAGAACAAATCCGCAATGTTTGAAGCATCATCGGTTTTATGACAAGCTATAAAATGTGCCATCTTAGAGAATCTATCCACAACAACGAAAATAGAATCCCTCCCCTTCTTAGTCCTAGGCAACCCCAAAATAAAGTCCATAGAAATGTCAATCCAAGTTCTTTTTAAGAATAGCACGCAAAAGTGTTCCCAAAGTTCTATTGACAACTTCAGTTTGTCCATCCGTTTGAGGATGACAAGTAGTAGAAAACAACAATTTTGTGCCAAGTTTAGACCATAAAGTATTCCAAAAGTAACTCAAGAATTTAACATCGCGACCAGAAACAATAGTCCTAGGCATGCCATGCAACCTACCGACTTCTCTAAAGAACTAATCCGCAATGTTTGAAGCATCATCGGTTTTATGACAAGCTATAAAATGTGCCATCTTAGAGAATCTATCCACAACAACGAAAATAGAATCCATCCCCTTCTTAGTCCTAGGCAACCCCAAAATAAAGTCCATAGAAATGTCAATCCAAGTTCTTTTTAAGAATAGCACGCAAAAGTGTTCCCAAAGTTCTATTGACAACTTCAGTTTGTCCATCCGTTTGAGGATGACAAGTAGTAGAAAACAACAATTTTGTGCCAAGTTTAGCCATAAAGTATTCCAAAAGTGACTCAAGAATTTAACATCGCGACCAGAAACAATAGTCCTAGGCATGCCATGCAACCTACCGACTTCTCTAAAGAACAAATCCGCAATGTTTGAAGCATCATCGGTTTTATGACAAGCTATAAAATGTGCTATCTTAGAGAATCTATCCACAACAACGAAAATAGAATCCATCCCCTTCTTAGTCCTAGGCACCCCAAAATAAAGTCCATAGAAATGTCAATCCAAGTTCTTTTTAAGAATAGCACGCAAAAGTGTTCCCAAAGTGCTATTGACAACTTCAGTTTGTCCATCAGTTTGAGGATGAGAAGTAGTAGAAAACAACAATTTCGTGCCAAGTGTAGACCATAAAGTATTCCAAAAGTAACTCAAGAATTTAACATCGCGACCAGAATCAATAGTCCTAGGCATGCCATGCAACCTAACGACTTCTCTAATGTACAAATCCGCAATGTTTGAAGCACAATCGGTTTATGACAAGTAGTAGAAAACAACAATTTTGTGCCAAGTTTAGACCATAAAAGTATTCCAAAAGTAACTCAAGAATTTAACATCGCGACCAGAAACAATAGTCCTAGGCATGCCATGCAACCTTCCGACTTCTCTAAAGAACTAATCCGCAATGTTTGAAGCATCATCGGTTTTATGACAAGCTATAAAATGTGCCATCTTAGAGAATCTATCCACAACAACAAAAATAGAATCAATCCCCTTCTTAGTCCTAGGCAACCCCAAAATAAAGTCCATAGAAATGTCAATCCAAGTTCTTTTTAAGAATAGCACGCAAAAGTGTTCCCAAAGTTCTATTGACAACTTCAGTTTGTCCATCCGTTTGAGGATGACAAGTAGTAGAAAACAACAATTTTGTGCCAAGTTTAGCCCATAAAGTATTCCAAAAGTGACTCAAGAATTTAACATCGCGACCAGAAACAATAGTCCTAGGCATGCCATGCAACCTACCGACTTCTCTAAAGAACAAATCCGCAATGTTTGAAGCATCATCGGTTTTATGACAAGCTATAAAATGTGCTATCTTAGAGAATCTATCCACAACAACGAAAATAGAATCCATCCCCTTCTTAGTCCTAGGCACCCCAAAATAAAGTCCATAGAAATGTCAATCCAAGTTCTTTTTAAGAATAGCACGCAAAAGTGTTCCCAAAGTGCTATTGACAACTTCAGTTTGTCCATCCGTTTGAGGATGAGAAGTAGTAGAAAACAACAATTTCGTGCCAAGTTTAGACCATAAAGTATTCCAAAAGTAACTCAAGAATTTAACATCGCGACCAGAATCAATAGTCCTAGGCATGCCATGCAACCTACCGACTTCTCTAATGAACAAATCCGCAATGTTTGAAGCATCATCGGTTTTATGACAAGCTATAAAATGTGCCATCTTAGAGAATCTATCCACAACAACGAAAATAGAATCCCTCCCCTTCTTAGTCCTAGGCAACCCCAAAATAAAGTCCATAGAAATGTCAATCCAAGTTCTTTTTAAGAATAGCACGCAAAAGTGTTCCCAAAGTTCTATTGACAACTTCAGTTTGTCCATCCGTTTGAGGATGACAAGTAGTAGAAAACAACAATTTTGTGCCAAGTTTAGACCATAAAGTATTCCAAAAGTAACTCAAGAATTTAACATCGCGACCAGAAACAATAGTCCTAGGCATGCCATGCAACCTACCGACTTCTCTAAAGAACTAATCCGCAATGTTTGAAGCATCATCGGTTTTATGACAAGCTATAAAATGTGCCATCTTAGAGAATCTATCCACAACAACGAAAATAGAATCCATCCCCTTCTTAGTCCTAGGCAACCCCAAAATAAAGTCCATAGAAATGTCAATCCAAGTTCTTTTTAAGAATAGCACGCAAAAGTGTTCCCAAAGTGCTATTGACAACTTCAGTTTGTCCATCCGTTTGAGGATGACAAGTAGTAGAAAACAACAATTTTGTGCCAAGTTTAGCCCATAAAGTATTCCAAAAGTAACTCAAGAATTTAACATCGCGACCAGAAACAATAGTCCTAGGCATGCCATGCAACCTACCGACTTCTCTAAAGAACAAATCCGCAATGTTTGAAGCATCATCGGTTTTATGACAAGCTATAAAATGTGCCATCTTAGAGAATCTATCCACAACAACGAAAATAGAATCCATCCCCTTCTTAGTCCTAGGCAACCCCAAAATAAAGTCCATAGAAATGTCAATCCAAGTTCTTTTTAAGAATAGCACGCAAAAGTGTTCCCAAAGTTCTATTGACAACTTCAGTTTGTCCATCCGTTTGAGGATGACAAGTAGTAGAAAACAACAATTTTGTGCCAAGTTTAGACCATAAAGTATTCCAAAAGTAACTCAAGAATTTAACATCGCGACCAGAAACAATAGTCCTAGGCATGCCATGCAACCTACCGACTTCTCTAAAGAACAAATCCGCAATGTTTGAAGCATCATCGGTTTTATGACAAGCTATAAAATGTGCCATCTTAGAGAATCTATCCACAACAACGAAAATAGAATCCCTCCCCTTCTTAGTCCTAGGCAACCCCAAAATAAAGTCCATAGAAATGTCAATCCAAGTTCTTTTTAAGAATAGCACGCAAAAGTGTTCCCAAAGTTCTATTGACAACTTCAGTTTGTCCATCCGTTTGAGGATGACAAGTAGTAGAAAACAACAATTTTGTGCCAAGTTTAGACCATAAAGTATTCCAAAAGTAACTCAAGAATTTAACATCGCGACCAGAAACAATAGTCCTAGGCATGCCATGCAACCTTCCGACTTCTCTAAAGAACTAATCCGCAATGTTTGAAGCATCATCGGTTTTATGACAAGCTATAAAATGTGCCATCTTAGAGAATCTATCCACAACAACGAAAATAGAATCCATCCCCTTCTTAGTCCTAGGCAACCCCAAAATAAAGTCCATAGAAATGTCAATCCAAGTTCTTTTTAAGAATAGCACGCAAAAGTGTTCCCAAAGTTCTATTGACAACTTCAGTTTGTCCATCCGTTTGAGGATGACAAGTAGTAGAAAACAACAATTTTGTGCCAAGTTTAGCCCATAAAGTATTCCAAAAGTGACTCAAGAATTTAACATCGCGACCAGAAACAATAGTCCTAGGCATGCCATGCAACCTACCGACTTCTCTAAAGAACAAATCCGCAATGTTTGAAGCATCATCGGTTTTATGACAAGCTATAAAATGTGCCATCTTAGAGAATCTATCCACAACAACGAAAATAGAATCCATCCCCTTCTTAGTCCTAGGCACCCCAAAATAAAGTCCATAGAAATGTCAATCCAAGTTCTTTTTAAGAATAGCACGCAAAAGTGTTCCCAAAGTTCTATTGACAACTTCAGTTTGTCCATCCGTTTGAGGATGACAAGTAGTAGAAAACAACAATTTCGTGCCAAGTTTAGACCATAAAGTATTCCAAAAGTAACTCAAGAATTTAACATCGCGACCAGAATCAATAGTCCTAGGCATGCCATGCAACCTAACGACTTCTCTAATGTACAAATCCGCAATGTTTGAAGCACAATCGGTTTTATGACAAGTAGTAGAAAACAACAATTTTGTGCCAAGTTTAGACCATAAAATATTCCAAAAGTAACTCAAGAATTTAACATCGCGACCAGAAACAATAGTCCTAGGCATGCCATGCAACCTTCCGACTTCTCTAAAGAACTAATCCGCAATGTTTGAAGCATCATCGGTTTTATGACAAGCTATAAAATGTGCCATCTTAAAGAATCTATCCACAACAACAAAAATAGAATCAATCCCCTTCTTAGTCCTAGGCAACCCCAAAATAAAGTCCATAGAAATGTCAATCCAAGTTCTTTTTAAGAATAGCACGCAAAAGTGTTCCCAAAGTTCTATTGACAACTTCAGTTTGTCCATCCGTTTGAGGATGACAAGTAGTAGAAAACAACAATTTCGTGCCAAGTTTAGCCCATAAAGTATTCCAAAAGTAACTCAAGAATTTAACATCGCGACCAGAAACAATAGTCCTAGGCATGCCATGCAACCTACCGACTTCTCTAAAGAACAAATCCGCAATGTTTGAAGCATCATCGGTTTTATGACAAGCTATAAAATGTGCCATCTTAGAGAATCTATCCACAACAACGAAAATAGAATCCATCCCCTTCTTAGTCCTAGGCAACCCCAAAATAAAGTCCATAGAAATGTCAATCCAAGTTCTTTTTAAGAATAGCACGCAAAAGTGTTCCCAAAGTGCTATTGACAACTTCAGTTTGTCCATCCGTTTGAGGATGACAAGTAGTAGAAAACAACAATTTTGTGCCAAGTTTAGACCATAAAGTATTCCAAAAGTAACTCAAGAATTTAACATCGCGACCAGAAACAATAGTCCTAGGCATGCCATGCAACCTACCGACTTCTCTAAAGAACAAATCCGCAATGTTTGAAGCATCATCGGTTTTATGACAAGCTATAAAATGTGCCATCTTAGAGAATCTATCCACAACAACGAAAATAGAATCCCTCCCCTTCTTAGTCCTAGGCAACCCCAAAATAAAGTCCATAGAAATGTCAATCCAAGTTCTTTTTAAGAATAGCACGCAAAAGTGTTCCCAAAGTTCTATTGACAACTTCAGTTTGTCCATCCGTTTGAGGATGACAAGTAGTAGAAAACAACAATTTTGTGCCAAGTTTAGACCATAAAGTATTCCAAAAGTAACTCAAGAATTTAACATCGCGACCAGAAACAATAGTCCTAGGCATGCCATGCAACCTACCGACTTCTCTAAAGAACAAATCCGCAATGTTTGAAGCATCATCGGTTTTATGACAAGCTATAAAATGTGCCATCTTAGAGAATCTATCCACAACAACGAAAATAGAATCCATCCCCTTCTTAGTCCTAGGCAACCCCAAAATAAAGTCCATAGAAATGTCAATCCAAGTTCTTTTTAAGAATAGCACGCAAAAGTGTTCCCAAAGTTCTATTGACAACTTCAGTTTGTCCATCCGTTTGAGGATGACAAGTAGTAGAAAACAACAATTTTGTGCCAAGTTTAGCCCATAAAGTATTCCAAAAGTAACTCAAGAATTTAACATCGCGACCAGAAACAATAGTCCTAGGCATGCCATGCAACCTACCGACTTCTCTAAAGAACAAATCCGCAATGTTTGAAGCATCATCGGTTTTATGACAAGCTATAAAATGTGCCATCTTAGAGAATCTATCCACAACAACGAAAATAGAATCCATCCCCTTCTTAGTCCTAGGCACCCCAAAATAAAGTCCATAGAAATGTCAATCCAAGTTCTTTTTAAGAATAGCACGCAAAAGTGTTCCCAAAGTGCTATTGACAACTTCAGTTTGTCCATCCGTTTGAGGATGACAAGTAGTAGAAAACAACAATTTTGTGCCAAGTTTAGACCATAAAGTATTCCAAAAGTAACTCAAGAATTTAACATCGCGACCAGAAACAATAGTCCTAGGCATGCCATGCAACCTACCGACTTCTCTAAAGAACAAATCCGCAATGTTTGAAGCATCATCGGTTTTATGACAAGCTATAAAATGTGCCATCTTAGAGAATCTATCCACAACAACGAAAATAGAATCCCTCCCCTTCTTAGTCCTAGGCAACCCCAAAATAAAGTCCATAGAAATGTCAATCCAAGTTCTTTTTAAGAATAGCACGCAAAAGTGTTCCCAAAGTTCTATTGACAACTTCAGTTTGTCCATCCGTTTGAGGATGACAAGTAGTAGAAAACAACAATTTTGTGCCAAGTTTAGACCATAAAGTATTCCAAAAGTAACTCAAGAATTTAACATCGCGACCAGAAACAATAGTCCTAGGCATGCCATGCAACCTACCGACTTCTCTA
Organism: Primulina eburnea; assembly: GCF_022965805.1. NCBI lineage: Eukaryota > Viridiplantae > Streptophyta > Magnoliopsida > Lamiales > Gesneriaceae > Primulina > Primulina eburnea. Next base: position 13,408 of record NW_027331276.1, read on the forward strand.
AAGAACTAAATCCGCAATGTTTGAAGCATCATCGGTTTTATGACAAGCTATAAAATGTGCCATCTTAGAGAATCTATCCACAACAACGAAAATAGAATCCATCCCCTTCTTAGTCCTAGGCAACCCCAAAATAAAGTCCATAGAAATGTCAATCCAAGTTCTTTTTAAGAATAGCACGCAAAAGTGTTCCCAAAGTTCTATTGACAACTTCAGTTTGTCCATCCGTTTGAGGATGACAAGTAGTAGAAAACAACAATTTTGTGCCAAGTTTAGCCCATAAAGTATTCCAAAAGTAACTCAAGAATTTAACATCGCGACCAGAAACAATAGTCCTAGGCATGCCATGCAACCTACCGACTTCTCTAAAGAACAAATCCGCAATGTTTGAAGCATCATCGGTTTTATGACAAGCTATAAAATGTGCCATCTTAGAGAATCTATCCACAACAACGAAAATAGAATCCATCCCCTTCTTAGTCCTAGGCACCCCAAAATAAAGTCCATAGAAATGTCAATCCAAGTTCTTTTTAAGAATAGCACGCAAAAGTGTTCCCAAAGTGCTATTGACAACTTCAGTTTGTCCATCCGTTTGAGGATGACAAGTAGTAGAAAACAACAATTTTGTGCCAAGTTTAGACCATAAAGTATTCCAAAAGTAACTCAAGAATTTAACATCGCGACCAGAAACAATAGTCCTAGGCATGCCATGCAACCTACCGACTTCTCTAAAGAACAAATCCGCAATGTTTGAAGCATCATCGGTTTTATGACAAGCTATAAAATGTGCCATCTTAGAGAATCTATCCACAACAACGAAAATAGAATCCCTCCCCTTCTTAGTCCTAGGCAACCCCAAAATAAAGTCCATAGAAATGTCAATCCAAGTTCTTTTTAAGAATAGCACGCAAAAGTGTTCCCAAAGTTCTATTGACAACTTCAGTTTGTCCATCCGTTTGAGGATGACAAGTAGTAGAAAACAACAATTTTGTGCCAAGTTTAGCCCATAAAGTATTCCAAAAGTAACTCAAGAATTTAACATCGCGACCAGAAACAATAGTCCTAGGCATGCCATGCAACCTTCCGACTTCTCTAAAGAACTAATCCGCAATGTTTGAAGCATCATCGGTTTTATGACAAGCTATAAAATGTGCCATCTTAGAGAATCTATCCACAACAACGAAAATAGAATCCATCCCCTTCTTAGTCCTAGGCAACCCCAAAATAAAGTCCATAGAAATGTCAATCCAAGTTCTTTTTAAGAATAGCACGCAAAAGTGTTCCCAAAGTTCTATTGACAACTTCAGTTTGTCCATCCGTTTGAGGATGACAAGTAGTAGAAAACAACAATTTTGTGCCAAGTTTAGCCCATAAAGTATTCCAAAAGTAACTCAAGAATTTAACATCGCGACCAGAAACAATAGTCCTAGGCATGCCATGCAACCTACCGACTTCTCTAAAGAACAAATCCGCAATGTTTGAAGCATCATCGGTTTTATGACAAGCTATAAAATGTGCCATCTTAGAGAATCTATCCACAACAACGAAAATAGAATCCATCCCCTTCTTAGTCCTAGGCAACCCCAAAATAAAGTCCATAGAAATGTCAATCCAAGTTCTTTTTAAGAATAGCACGCAAAAGTGTTCCCAAAGTGCTATTGACAACTTCAGTTTGTCCATCAGTTTGAGGATGAGAAGTAGTAGAAAACAACAATTTCGTGCCAAGTGTAGACCATAAAGTATTCCAAAAGTAACTCAAGAATTTAACATCGCGACCAGAATCAATAGTCCTAGGCATGCCATGCAACCTAACGACTTCTCTAATGTACAAATCCGCAATGTTTGAAGCACAATCGGTTTTATGACAAGTAGTAGAAAACAACAATTTTGTGCCAAGTTTAGACCATAAAATATTCCAAAAGTAACTCAAGAATTTAACATCGCGACCAGAAACAATAGTCCTAGGCATGCCATGCAACCTTCCGACTTCTCTAAAGAACTAATCCGCAATGTTTGAAGCATCATCGGTTTTATGACAAGCTATAAAATGTGCCATCTTAGAAGAATCTATCCACAACAACAAAAATAGAATCAATCCCCTTCTTAGTCCTAGGCAACCCCAAAATAAAGTCCATAGAAATGTCAATCCAAGTTCTTTTTAAGAATAGCACGCAAAAGTGTTCCCAAAGTTCTATTGACAACTTCAGTTTGTCCATCCGTTTGAGGATGACAAGTAGTAGAAAACAACAATTTTGTGCCAAGTTTAGCCCATAAAGTATTCCAAAAGTAACTCAAGAATTTAACATCGCGACCAGAAACAATAGTCCTAGGCATGCCATGCAACCTACCGACTTCTCTAAAGAACAAATCCGCAATGTTTGAAGCATCATCGGTTTTATGACAAGCTATAAAATGTGCCATCTTAGAGAATCTATCCACAACAACGAAAATAGAATCCATCCCCTTCTTAGTCCTAGGCACCCCAAAATAAAGTCCATAGAAATGTCAATCCAAGTTCTTTTTAAGAATAGCACGCAAAAGTGTTCCCAAAGTTCTATTGACAACTTCAGTTTGTCCATCCGTTTGAGGATGACAAGTAGTAGAAAACAACAATTTTGTGCCAAGTTTAGACCATAAAGTATTCCAAAAGTAACTCAAGAATTTAACATCGCGACCAGAAACAATAGTCCTAGGCATGCCATGCAACCTACCGACTTCTCTAAAGAACAAATCCGCAATGTTTGAAGCATCATCGGTTTTATGACAAGCTATAAAATGTGCCATCTTAGAGAATCTATCCACAACAACGAAAATAGAATCCCTCCCCTTCTTAGTCCTAGGCAACCCCAAAATAAAGTCCATAGAAATGTCAATCCAAGTTCTTTTTAAGAATAGCACGCAAAAGTGTTCCCAAAGTTCTATTGACAACTTCAGTTTGTCCATCCGTTTGAGGATGACAAGTAGTAGAAAACAACAATTTTGTGCCAAGTTTAGCCCATAAAGTATTCCAAAAGTAACTCAAGAATTTAACATCGCGACCAGAAACAATAGTCCTAGGCATGCCATGCAACCTACCGACTTCTCTAAAGAACTAATCCGCAATGTTTGAAGCATCATCGGTTTTATGACAAGCTATAAAATGTGCCATCTTAGAGAATCTATCCACAACAACGAAAATAGAATCCATCCCCTTCTTAGTCCTAGGCAACCCCAAAATAAAGTCCATAGAAATGTCAATCCAAGTTCTTTTTAAGAATAGCACGCAAAAGTGTTCCCAAAGTTCTATTGACAACTTCAGTTTGTCCATCCGTTTGAGGATGACAAGTAGTAGAAAACAACAATTTTGTGCCAAGTTTAGCCCATAAAGTATTCCAAAAGTAACTCAAGAATTTAACATCGCGACCAGAAACAATAGTCCTAGGCATGCCATGCAACCTACCGACTTCTCTAAAGAACAAATCCGCAATGTTTGAAGCATCATCGGTTTTATGACAAGCTATAAAATGTGCTATCTTAGAGAATCTATCCACAACAACGAAAATAGAATCCATCCCCTTCTTAGTCCTAGGCACCCCAAAATAAAGTCCATAGAAATGTCAATCCAAGTTCTTTTTAAGAATAGCACGCAAAAGTGTTCCCAAAGTGCTATTGACAACTTCAGTTTGTCCATCCGTTTGAGGATGACAAGTAGTAGAAAACAACAATTTTGTGCCAAGTTTAGACCATAAAGTATTCCAAAAGTAACTCAAGAATTTAACATCGCGACCAGAAACAATAGTCCTAGGCATGCCATGCAACCTACCGACTTCTCTAAAGAACAAATCCGCAATGTTTGAAGCATCATCGATTTTATGACAAGCTATAAAATGTGCCATCTTAGAGAATCTATCCACAACAACGAAAATAGAATCCCTCCCCTTCTTAGTCCTAGGCAACCTCAAAATAAAGTCCATAGAAATGTCAATCCAAGTTCTTTTTAAGAATAGCACGCAAAAGTGTTCCCAAAGTGCTATTGACAACTTCAGTTTGTCCATCCGTTTGAGGATGACAAGTAGTAGAAAACAACAATTTTGTGCCAAGTTTAGCCCATAAAGTCTTCCAAAAGAAACTCAAGAATTTAACATCGCGACCAGAAACAATAGTCCTAGGCATGCCATGCAACCTTCCGACTTCTCTAAAGAACTAATCCGCAATGTTTGAAGCATCATCGGTTTTATGACAAGCTATAAAATGTGCCATCTTAGAGAATCTATCCACAACAACAAAAATAGAATCCCACCCCTTCTTAGTCCTAGGCAACCCCAAAATAAAGTCCATAGAAATGTCAATCCAAGTTCTTTTTAAGAATAGCACGCAAAAGTGTTCCCAAAGTTCTATTGACAACTTCAGTGACGTGAATCTTGATACGAATAAATAGCAAACACGATTGTAATAAATCGCATTCTCTGTTCAATTACAGTATTAAGACCCGTGTTGTTTTCCCGATCTTTGAGACAAGTAGTTGTGTAATATTCACCTCTAAATCACGAACGATTTAGCAACAAATATTAACGATAGGAACAATCGCGCTCAAGAGAACCTCCAAAGAACCTGCCCTTGCTTATCAATCATTTGAACACCATGCCCGGCCACGTTCACATCATACTCCCCTTCTTCAAAAAGATTTGTCCTCAAATCTTGCCCCACTGCACAAAAACGAAGCAATTTAGTAATAAAATTAATCAAATTATCAACATGCTTACCTTTCAATTTAAGTTCGTAGGCGCTATGGTTAGCTCGCTCCATTAACACTGGAAACTCCAACATCAGCGTTGTCTTCCCTATAAACTCGTCAGCTTTACCAAACATTAAATAACAAATGACACCAAATAACATCAACAAGATATTATTAAGTATCACAAAAATCAGATTTCTCCCCTTCTTAGACCTAGTCAACACACAAATGATATCCATACACGTGTACGACCATAGCTCACTAGGAATAAGACATAGTTCATGCACGATATAAGAATCTAGGCAAAATGTCAATCTCTTATATGCAATGCATGCCTCACAATCCCACTCAACATACCTCTTCATATGCAACCAACACATATAATCATGCATTTTATCAAAGATAAAAACACCACTATATGCATCACTAGTACATAACTCATAAAATGAGCATAACATGAACAACTTAATCTCCTTAAAATTATATTCATCATGGACAAAGAAATTCTTATATTCATTCATGCTCTTCCCAAAGTCTTCATCACACAAGTAGGAATCATGCAAATAGAACACACTAAATGTACTATCCATGTTTTCATTCAACTCACCACATGAATTTAATCCTAATGCACATAGGTCATTGCCATGACAAAGTGTCAATTGGATAATCTTTGAACACTCAAAATCAATAACATTTGAATCTAATTCATGCAATGCATATTCATTCTCAATAGTATGACGCTTAGGTAACAAGACTAAACCACATTCACATCCTCTAAACATCACATTTTCAACTTGTCCCCATAATTCTTGCAAACAAAACAACAATGAATTAAGGTAAGGAAGCAAATCATACCTCATGGTTGTTGCGTTGGCAACTAACCTTACCTCACCTTGATTGCCTTCGAAGTCATATGGGTCATCCCATGGCTTTCCCACACCATCTATACTTGCTCTCTTCCACATCATGACACCAATAGAATCCTGCAAAGAAAAATTAACAATGCTCGGGATTGAACTGGCTATATCATCACAATATGGATAAACCACTTTGTACAAAGGTACATGTAATGGTTTATGCAATAATAAACAACTCTCATCCTCACTCTTTTCACTCCTTTGGGCCATCAAATTATTTTTCTTTTCTTTTTCTTTGGCCTCTTTTTCTCTCTCTTTTTTCTTTTCTATGGTCATCTCACTTTTTTGTTCACTCTTTCTTTCGACCATATATTGTTCTTTTTCTTTTTCTAAGGCCATCTCACTCTTTTGGACACTCTTTTTTTCGGCCATTTTTAATTCTTTTTCACTCTCACAATTAAATTGTAGTTGATCATCAGTAATTACAATTGAAATAGGTTGATCAAGAAAAGTACATGATGAATCATAGCATGCGTGCAACAAATTATTACTACTTTCTTCTTTCTCTTCCATAGCACACACATTAGAACTCGCATGAGACACAATTGAAGTATCAACCTTCTCAATTCTCTCAACCCCCACTTTAGATTTGACATCAATTGGCGGTTTTACTACAGTCATCTCCTCCTTTGGACATTGGGTGATATAATGCCCAAACTCTAAACACCAACAACATATAATATCACAAGTACTAGAATTTGAATTTTTAAATGTACCTTGATATTCATATTTGCTAGCTTCACGTCTTGACTCCTTCTTTGGCCTACCGCAGTGGTTCTCTTCCAAACTCGCCCTCCAAGTGGATGCCCATGAATCCTCATACAAGCCATGCTCATCTCTCCTACCACCTCTCCTATTATTGTGATTTGGAACAAATTGTTTCCTCATCACCCTTTTCATCTCATCCCACGTAACTATAGGGTCATCCCCACATCGTCTCCTACGTGTTACTAACTTATCCCACCAAGTACTAGCATAGTCGGTAAACTCACTGCAAGCTCGTCTTACCTTCATTGCTTCGGTATAATACTCCCGGCTCTCAAATACACACTCCATTCTCTCTTCCCACTCAAGGTACACCTTTGGATCGGCGTCCCCATTGAAAAATGGAATTGTCATCTTCGTGCCACTCAGTCTATACCCTTCCCGACTTCTATACCCCTCATCCTCATCAAATCTCCTATAACGATCCATGTTCAACAACGTATCTCCTCCAACTCTACTACCTCGCCTATTCTCATCAATATGCACATCATACATCTCCTCTTCTTCACACCACCGATATTTTTTTCGTTGAGGCTTAAACTCCTTCTCCCACCTTCTATCCAACCCTCCTAACATCGTTTTAAATTGACGTCCGTCAATCATTATACCTGCAAGAAAAAAGGTTAGTATAAAACAATAAAGAATAAAGTTTCCTCACCACAAATTCTCACTAGTCACTCCAATGAAAATTCACTCGCACTCGTCTTTTTCCCTCACCACAAAACCTCACAATTCACTCCAATGAAAAATTCACTCCACTCAAATATTTTCACTCAAGTGAGAATTCTCAAGGGGCGCTTAAGTCTCGTGGCTTCCACGTATCAAACTTATGAGATCAATCCTGTGACGTCCGAAATTCGACTCACTTAGACCACACAAGAACAAGCAACTTTGAAAATTGACTAGAATGCAACTAAACGAAAAGGACAAACTTAACGTCGAAATATAAGCGCTAAAATTCCAACAAACACCCGATTCCAAAATTAATATTTTTTTTTTCTCTCTTTTTTTTTTTTCGGGTGAACAGTACCGTGAACAGTAATTCCGGTATGAATAGTGACTCCGGTAATGAATAGTAACTCCGGTAATGAATAGTACCCTGTCGGATGAATAGTTCCGTCGATGAACAGTAAAAACGGCAGATGAACAGTACCAGACGTGAACAGTACCCGATCGTGAACAGTAAATTTTGACGAAAACAGTACCCTATCGTGAACAGTAAATTCCTCCGTCAAAAGTACTTCCGGCGATGAATAGTAACTTTCGGATGAATAGTGTCGGCGATGAATAGTGTCGACGATGAACAGTATTTTCCGGCGATAAACAGTAAATCGCGATTTTTTTTTTTTTTTTCAACAAATCTGTAGTAGCCCGAATTCCAAATTGGGTAATTAACGGATTAATGGTGATTAAGAAGGTTTAATGTGTAATTTTGACCGAGTCATGATCGGACGGACCGAAGATGGTTCGGAAGCACCGAAGAGTTCGGAAGGTCCGAAGTGGGTTCGGTGGATCCGATCATGAGGTGTCAAGAGCAGCTGGACACGTGCATGTTCGGACGGTCCGAAGTGTATGATCGGAGGATCCGATCATGAGCTGTCAAGAGCCAATGGACACGTAGCGTTCGGACGTTCCGAAGTGTTGTTCGGAGGATCCGAACATGGCCTATAAATAGTGCTCGGATTTCTCATTTTTGACTTGCCAATTTCTTGAGTTTTCTCTCATTTTGGAGAGTTTGGAAGGTTTCTAGGGTTAGTTGTTGGTCGAGCGATAGCCAAGAGCTGCCAGGAGTAGTAGCGTAGCGGCGCCTGAGTTACGAGGCAATCGACATCAAAGGGCTGTCGACGGACGAAGGTAAACCCTAAACCTTTGGTAGTACTAGGGAGTACTGGTTTTGCTAGTCGAGCATGGTAGTATTGATTGAGTATGCTTTTGATGCGTAGGCTTGTGCTAGACCTGATTAGCGGTGTTGCGTAAGGCTAGGCTTGCTGTGATAGAGGTACGAAAGTACTATCCGAGATATCCTGGTTGAGTATACATTCATATATGTGTTGCATGAGTATTTGCTGCATTGTTATATGTCATATGATGCATGATATTATGTCACGAGTTATGATGCATATTGCATATCATGTTGAGCCGTATCTCCTTCAAGATAGCCTTTACTGTTGAGCTGTATCTCTTTCGAGATAAGCTATATCTTGGGGCCGCTCAGCCCTGTCTTGTGGACGCATGGACACCGAGAGTACACAGTGGCCGACGGGTCGGGAGGGCTTCGGTGGTCCGGGACATTTTTAGGTCCACGTCTGTCTTGTAGTGGATGCAGTGACCCAGAGGTGTACCGCGCGGCACTATCCACTTGGCGCCTCTAGACTGAGCATTGTTGAGATCCTTTTGTGACTCCTGTTTCTTGACTACCCCGGTATCATGATCATAGCATGTGAATTTCATATAGGTCTGTATACTCATACTTTTGTACTGGGCGTTCTTATCGCTCACGTCCTCGGTTTTGTTTATTCTTGGACACCCCATTCCCACGGGGCAGGCCTCAGGTTGGACAGCTCAGGAGGAGCAGGAGGAGGACGTTGAGTAGCTGGTTGGTTTAGTTTATCGGTATTGTTTTGATTCGATATGGTTGTACTGGATATTTCATTTTGAGTTAGTCTAGACTTCGATTTCGATTGGGTTGTATAACTATTGTTGTTGACTATTTCCGCTGTTATCTCTGATTATTGTTAATTAGGTTAATTGCATGCTTAGTTCTTGCCTAGTAGGTGAATTCTGGAACGGGTCACTACATTTATGGTATCAGAGCATGCATACGATTTTGGGATATAGATTTCTGTTTTGGGATTTCCGTTGACCAATTTACTAGTTTCCCCATTCTATGTTGTAGCGATGGCTGACCACTTTGGTGACGGGAGTAGTCAGGGGAGTGTAGGTCGATGGGGTGATCAGGACGATCATAGACGTCATCGTGAGCATCGTCATCGTCGGGATGGTCCTAGGCGTTTCGATATGCATCGTTTCATGCAGATGGGGCCTAAGCCTTTAGTTGGCGGTGAGACTCCCGATGATGCGGAGGATTGGTTAGAGCGCATGGAGAGTTGTTTCCGCGCATTCCAGTGCACCGATGAGCAGAAGATGGAGACCCTTAGTTTTCTTCTCGAGGGCCGTGCTCGCAGGTGGTGGCGATCGACTTCTGCGCCGATAGTTCAGTCCCAGGGTAGAGCGACTTGGGCCGATTTCCGTGCAGCGTTCATGCAGCTGTACTTTCCTCCAGCCCTTCGCCAGGCCAAGACGATTGAGCTCCTGAACCTTAAGCAGGGGAGTATGTCTGTTGATGAGTATCAGCAGAAATTCTTCGAGTTGTTACCCTTTGCGCCTCATATCAGTGGCAGTTCTGAAGCCAAGTACGATCATTTCCTTCAGGGCCTTAACCAGGAGATCTTTGATCGAGTCACTGTCTGTGATAATCCTACTTCGTACGATGGGTTGGTGAACCGGTGTCGTCAAGCAGAGATCAGTCTCCAGCGTGGTAGGGCTATTCTTTCTTCTAGACCTCCGAGTGTTTTGAGCCCTCGACCTCAGTCTTTCAAGAAATCTGGTTCTTCTTCTTCTGGATCTGGATCAAGGTCTAGCGGTGTTGTTCGCTTTGGTGAGAAGAAGGATTCTTGTGCGCATTGTGGGAAGAACCATCCATCGGAGCAATGCCGATTAGCAGCAGGAGCTTGTTTTCAGTGCGGAGAGATGGGTCATCTCAAGAAGAATTGTCCTCAGCTGCGAGGTGGAGCAGGATCTGGTTCTGGATCCCAGACGACTGTTCAGCAGAGGAGACAGGGTCAGGCAGTGGGTAGTTCGAATCTTCGACCTCGTGCCCAAGGTCAGGTTTTTGCGCTGAACCAGGATCAGCCTGGGATGTAATTGTTATACAGTTGTAATGAAGAATATTTGCAGTGTATTACAATGGTGTTTTATTCTCTTGCCTAGATTTCGAGGACGAAATCTTTTTAAGGGGGGGAGAATGTAGTAGCCCGAATTCCAAATTGGGTAATTAACGGATTAATGGTGATTAAGAAGGTTTAATGTGTAATTTTGACCGAGTCATGATCGGACGGACCGAAGATGGTTCGGAAGCACCGAAGAGTTCGGAAGGTCCGAAGTGGGTTCGGTGGATCCGATCATGAGGTGTCAAGAGCAGCTGGACACGTGCATGTTCGGACGGTCCGAAGTGTATGATCGGAGGATCCGATCATGAGCTGTCAAGAGCCAATGGACACGTAGCGTTCGGACGTTCCGAAGTGTTGTTCGGAGGATCCGAACATGGCCTATAAATAGTGCTCGGATTTCTCATTTTTGACTTGCCAATTTCTTGAGTTTTCTCTCATTTTGGAGAGTTTGGAAGGTTTCTAGGGTTAGTTGTTGGTCGAGCGATAGCCAAGAGCTGCCAGGAGTAGTAGCGTAGCGGCGCCTGAGTTACGAGGCAATCGACATCAAAGGGCTGTCGACGGACGAAGGTAAACCCTAAACCTTTGGTAGTACTAGGGAGTACTGGTTTTGCTAGTCGAGCATGGTAGTATTGATTGAGTATGCTTTTGATGCGTAGGCTTGTGCTAGACCTGATTAGCGGTGTTGCGTAAGGCTAGGCTTGCTGTGATAGAGGTACGAAAGTACTATCCGAGATATCCTGGTTGAGTATACATTCATATATGTGTTGCATGAGTATTTGCTGCATTGTTATATGTCATATGATGCATGATATTATGTCACGAGTTATGATGCATATTGCATATCATGTTGAGCCGTATCTCCTTCAAGATAGCCTTTACTGTTGAGCTGTATCTCTTTCGAGATAAGCTATATCTTGGGGCCGCTCAGCCCTGTCTTGTGGACGCATGGACACCGAGAGTACACAGTGGCCGACGGGTCGGGAGGGCTTCGGTGGTCCGGGACATTTTAGGTCCACGTCTGTCTTGTAGTGGATGCAGTGACCCAGAGGTGTACCGCGCGGCACTATCCACTTGGCGCCTCTAGACTGAGCATTGTTGAGATCCTTTTGTGACTCCTGTTTCTTGACTACCCCGGTATCATGATCATAGCATGTGCATTTCATATAGGTCTGTATACTCATACTTTTGTACTGGGCGTTCTTATCGCTCACGTCCTCGGTTTTGTTTATTCTTGGACACCCCATTCCCACGGGGCAGGCCTCAGGTTGGACAGCTCAGGAGGAGCAGGAGGAGGACGTTGAGTAGCTGGTTGGTTTAGTTTATCGGTATTGTTTTGATTCGATATGGTTGTACTGGATATTTCATTTTGAGTTAGTCTAGACTTCGATTTCGATTGGGTTGTATAACTATTGTTGTTGACTATTTCCGCTGTTATCTCTGATTATTGTTAATTAGGTTAATTGCATGCTTAGTTCTTGCCTAGTAGGTGAATTCTGGAACGGGTCACTACAAAATCTGTAGAAACCGCTACACGAAAATCGGTATTGAAAATCCTACGAAGAATTGAATGGATACTCTTACTTGAATCAAAAACCTTGAGCTCTGATACCAAATGACGTGAATCTTGATACGAATAAATAGAAAACACGATTGTAATAAATCGCACCCTCTATTCAATTACAGTATTAAGACCCGTGTTGTTTTTCCGATCTTTGAGACAAGTTCACCTCTAAATCACGAACGATTTAGCAACAAATATTAACGATAGGAACAATCGCGCTCAAGAGAACCTCCAAAGAACCTGCCCTTGCTTATCAATCATTTGAACACCATGCTCGGCCACGTTCACATCATTCAGTTTGTCCATCCGTTTGAGGATGACAAGTAGTAGAAAACAAAAATTTTGTGCCAAGTTTAGACCATAAAGTATTCCAAAAGTAACTCAAGAATTTAACATCGCGACCAGAAACAATAGTCCTAGGCATGCAATGCAACCTTCCGACTTCTCTAAAGAACTAATCCGCAATGTTTGAAGCATCATCGGTTTTATGACAAGCTATAAAATGTGCCATCTTAGAGAATCTATCCACAACAACAAAAATAGAATCAATCCCCTTCTTAGTCCTAGGCAACCCCAAAATAAAGTCCATAGAAATGTCAATCCAAGTTCTTTTTAAGAATAGCGCGCAAAAGTGTTCCCATAGTTCTATTGACAACTTCAGTTTGTCCATCCGTTTGAGGATGACAAGTAGTAGAAAACAACAATTTTGTGCCAAGTTTAGCCCATAAAGTATTCCAAAAGTGACTCAAGAATTAACATCGCGACCAGAAACAATAGTCCTAGGCATGCCATGCAACCTACCGACTTCTCTAAAGAACAAATCCGCAATGTTTGAAGCATCATCGGTTTTATGACAAGCTATAAAATGTGCTATCTTAGAGAATCTATCCACAACAACGAAAATAGAATCCATCCCCTTCTTAGTCCTAGGCACCCCAAAATAAAGTCCATAGAAATGTCAATCCAAGTTCTTTTTAAGAATAGCACGCAAAAGTGTTCCCAAAGTGCTATTGACAACTTCAGTTTGTCCATCAGTTTGAGGATGAGAAGTAGTAGAAAAACAACAATTTCGTGCCAAGTGTAGACCATAAAGTATTCCAAAAGTAACTCAAGAATTTAACATCACGACCAGAATCAATAGTCCTAGGCATGCCATGCAACCTAACGACTTCTCTAATGTACAAATCCGCAATGTTTGAAGCACAATCGGTTTTATGACAAGTAGTAGAAAACAACAATTTTGTGCCAAGTTTAGACCATAAAATATTCCAAAAGTAACTCAAGAATTTAACATCGCGACCAGAAACAATAGTCCTAGGCATGCCATGCAACCTTCCGACTTCTCTAAAGAACTAATCCGCACTGTTTGAAGCATCATCGGTTTTATGACAAGCTATAAAATGTGCCATCTTAGAGAATCTATCCACAACAACAAAAATAGAATCAATCCCCTTCTTAGTCCTAGGCAACCCCAAAATAAAGTCCATAGAAATGTCAATCCAAGTTCTTTTTAAGAATAGCACGCAAAAGTGTTCCCAAAGTTCTATTGACAACTTCAGTTTGTCCATCCGTTTGAGGATGACAAGTAGTAGAAAACAACAATTTCGTGCCAAGTTTAGCCCATAAAGTATTCCAAAAGTGACTCAAGAATTTAACATCGCGACCAGAAACAATAGTCCTAGGCATGCCATGCAACCTACCGACTTCTCTAAAGAACAAATCCGCAATGTTTGAAGCATCATCGGTTTTATGAAAAGCTATAAAATGTGCTATCTTAGAGAATCTATCCACAACAACGAAAATAGAATCCATCCCCTTCTTAGTCCTAGGCACCCCAAAATAAAGTCCATAGAAATGTCAATCCAAGTTCTTTTTAAGAATAGCACGCAAAAGTGTTCCCAAAGTGCTATTGACAACTTCAGTTTGTCCATCAGTTTGAGGATGAGAAGTAGTAGAAAACAACAATTTCGTGCCAAGTTTAGACCATAAAGTATTCCAAAGTAACTCAAGAATTTAACATCGCGACCAGAATCAATAGTCCTAGGCATGCCATGCAACCTAACGACTTCTCTAATGTAAAAATCCGCAATGTTTGAAGCATAATCGGTTTTATGACAAGCTATAAAATGTGCCATCTTAGAAATCTATCCACAACAACGAAAATAGAATCCCTCCCCTTCTTAGTCCTAGGCAACCCCAAAATAAAGTCCATAGAAATGTCAATCCAAGTACTTTTTAAGAATAGCACGCAAAAGTGTTCCCAAAGTTCTATTGACAACTTCAGTTTGTCCATCCGTTTGAGGATGACAAGTAGTAGAAAACAACAATTTTGTGCCAAGTTTAGACCATAAAGTATTCCAAAAGAAACTCAAGAATTTAACATCGCGACCAGAAACAATAGTCCTAGGCATGCCATGCAACCTTCCGACTTCCCTAAAGAACTAATCCGCAATGTTTGAAGCATCATCGGTTTTATGACAAGCTATAAAATGTGCCATCTTAGAGAATCTATCCACAACAACAAAAATAGAATCAATCCCCTTCTTAGACCTAGGCAACCCCAAAATAAAGTCCGTAGAAATGTCAATCCAAGTTCTTTTTAAGAATAGCACGCAAAAGTGTTCCCAAAGTTCTATTGACAACTTCAGTTTGTCCATCCTTTTGAGGATGACAAGTAGTAGAAAACAACAATTTTGTGCCAAGTTTAGCCCATAAAGTATTCCAAAAGTGACTCAAGAATTTAACATCGCGACCAGAAACAATAGTCCTAGGCATGCCATGCAACCTACTGACTTCTCTAAAGAACAAATCCGCAATGTTTGAAGCATCATCGGTTTTATGACAAGCTATAAAATGTGCTATCTTAGAGAATCTATCCACAACAACGAAAATAGAATTCATCCCCTTCTTAGTCCTAGGCACCCCAAACTAAAGTCCATAGAAATGTCAATCCAAGTTCTTTTTAAGAATAGCACGCAAAGTGTTCCCAAAGTGCTATTGACAACTTCAGTTTGTCCATCAGTTTGAGGATGAGAAGTAGTAGAAAACAACAATTTCGTGCCAAGTGTAGACCATAAAGTATTCCAAAAGTAACTCAAGAATTTAACATCGCGACCAGAATCAATAGTCCTAGGCATGCCATGCAACCTAACGAATTCTCTAATGTACAAATCCGCAATGTTTGAAGCACAATCGGTTTTATGACAAGTAGTAGAAAACAACAATTTTGTGCCAAGTTTAGACCATAAAATATTCCAAAAGTAACTCAAGAATTTAACATCGCGACCAGAAACAATAGTCCTAGGCATGCCATGCAACCTTCCGACTTCTCTAAAGAACTAATCCGCAATGTTTGAAGCATCATCGGTTTTATGACAAGCTATAAAATGTGCCATCTTAGAGAATCTATCTACAACAACAAAAATAGAATCAATCCCCTTCTTAGTCCTAGGCAACCCCAAAATAAAGTCCATAGAAATGTCAATCCAAGTTCTTTTTAAGAATAGCACGCAAAAGTGTTCCCAAAGTTCTATTGACAACTTCAGTTTGTCCATCCGTTTGAGGATGACAAGTAGTAGAAAACAACAATTTCGTGCCAAGTTTAGCCCATAAAGTATTCCAAAAGTGACTCAAGAATTTAACATCGCGACCAGAAACAATAGTCCTAGGCAATCCATGCAACCTACCGACTTCTCTAAAGAACAAATCCGCAATGTTTGAAGCATCATCGGTTTTATGACAAGCTATAAAATGTGCTATCTTAGAGAATCTATCCACAACAACGAAAATAGAATCCATCCCCTTCTTAGTCCTAGGCACCCCAAAATAAAGTCCATAGAAATGTCAATCCAAGTTCTTTTTAAGAATAGCACGCAAAAGTGTTCCCAAAGTTCTATTGACAACTTCAGTTTGTCCATCCGTTTGAGGATGAGAAGTAGTAGAAAACAACAATTTTGTGCCAAGTTTAGACCATAAAGTATTCCAAAAGTAACTCAAGAATTTAACATCGCGACCAGAAATCAATAGTCCTAGGCATGCCATGCAACCTAACGACTTCTCTAATGAACAAATCCGCAATGTTTGAAGCATAATCGGTTTTATGACAAGCTATAAAATGTGCCATCTTAGAAAATCTATCCACAACAACGAAAATAGAATCCCTCCCCTTCTTAGTCCTAGGCAACCCCAAAATAAAGTCCATAGAAATGTCAATCCAAGTACTTTTTAAGAATAGCACGCAAAAGTGTTCCCAAAGTTCTATTGACAACTTCAGTTTGTCCATCCGTTTGAGGATGACAAGTAGTAGAAAACAACAATTTTGTGCCAAGTTTAGACCATAAAGTATTCCAAAAGAAACTCAAGAATTTAACATCGCGACCAGAAACAATAGTCCTAGGCATGCCATGCAACCTTCCGACTTCTCTAAAGAACTAATCCGCAATGTTTGAAGCATCATCGGTTTTATGACAAGCTATAAAATGTGCCATCTTAGAGAATCTATCCACAACAACAAAAATAGAATCAATCCCCTTCTTAGTCCTAGGCAACCCAAAATAAAGTCCATAGAAATGTCAATCCAAGTTCTTTTTAAGAATAGCACGCAAAAGTGTTCCCAAAGTTCTATTGACAACTTCAGTTTGTCCATCCGTTTGAGGATGACAAGTAGTAGAAAACAACAATTTCGTGCCAAGTTTAGCCCATAAAGTATTCCAAAAGTACTCAAGAATTTAACATCGCGACCAGAAACAATAGTCCTAGGCATGCCATGCAACCTACCGACTTCTCTAAAGAACAAATCCGCAATGTTTGAAGCATCATCGGTTTTATGACAAGCTATAAAATGTGCTATCTTAGAGAATCTATCCACAACAACGAAAATAGAATCCATCCCCTTCTTAGTCCTAGGCACCCCAAAATAAAGTCCATAGAAATGTCAATCCAAGTTCTTTTTAAGAATAGCACGCAAAAGTGTTCCCAAAGTGCTATTGACAACTTCAGTTTGTCCATCCGTTTGAGGATGAGAAGTAGTAGAAAACAACAATTTCGTGCCAAGTTTAGCCCATAAAGTATTCCAAAAGTAACTCAAGAATTTAACATCGCGACCAGAAACAATAGTCCTAGGCATGCCATGCAACCTTCCGACTTCTCTAAAGAACTAATCCGCAATGTTTGAAGCATCATCGGTTTTATGACAAGCTATAAAATGTGCCATCTTAGAGAATCTATCCACAACAACAAAAATAGAATCCACCCCTTCTTAGTCCTAGGCAACCCCAAAATAAAGTCCATAGAAATGTCAATCCAAGTTCTTTTTAAGAATAGCACGCAAAAGTGTTCCCAAAGTTCTATTGACAACTTCAGTTTGTCCATCCGTTTGAGGATGACAAGTAGTAGAAAACAACAATTTTGTGCCAAGTTTAGCCCATAAAGTATTCAAAAGTAACTCAAGAATTTAACATCGCGACTAGAAACAATAGTCCTTAGGCATGCCATGCAACCTACCGACTTCTCTAAAGAACAAATCCGCAATGTTTGAAGCATCATCGGTTTTATGACAAGCTATAAAATGTGCCATCTTAGAGAATCTATCCACAACAACAAAAATAGAATCCATCCCCTTCTTAGTCCTAGGCAACCCAAAATAAAGTCCATAGAAATGTCAATCCAAGTTCTTTTTAAGAATAGCACGCAAAAGTGTTCCCAAAGTTCTATTGACAACTTCAGTTTGTCCATCCGTTTGAGGATGACAAGTAGTAGAAAACAACAATTTCGGGCCAAGTTTAGCCCATAAAGTATTCCAAAAGTACTCAAGAATTTAACATCGCGACCAGAAACAATAGTCCTAGGCATGCCATGCAACCTACCGACTTCTCTAAAGAACAAATCCGCAATGTTTGAAGCATCAATCGGTTTTATGACAAGCTATAAAATGTGCCATCTTAGAAAATCTAATCCACAACAACGAAAATAGATTCCTACCCTTCTTAGTCCTAGGCAAACCCCAAAATAAAGTCCATAGAAATGTCAATCCAAGTACTTTTTAAAATAGCATATCCGCTGGGTTTGACTTTGCACACCAACAGAAGAGATGCACTGCTGCAAGTGCTGGAGTCGCTGAAGCTCGACATTGTTCTGTTGGTATGGGTGCATCTTATCCACCAATTTATTTATAGGAAAGGGAGGAAAAGACGTTTGGGATGAGGGAATGTGAAGAGCCTAAGGTTAATTAAAGCATGCCGTCATTTATTGGGAAGGAGAATGTATCATAGCCATTAAGACCAGTGCACGTGGGCGATTAATAAGGGCCTCGAAAATTACGTGGAGTAGACCAAAAGGCGGATGCAGTTATCAAAACGACCCCGAATATGAAAGGTTTCCCGAGATAATGTTTAATGATATTGCATGCATCATTATGACTACCCGGATATCACAAACTTTGGGGTTTCGTACCCTCTCTAAGAGATTGTCAGGGCCCAACGTAATGTTTCAAAGCAGAGCCGGTGATCAACCATTACCGTTGGGATACTTTTGTTTGGTTTGTTCAGCAGGTATTCAGTAATAAAAACTCATACCAGATCTTAAAAATACAAAGCAAGGATGAAACAGAAGAATAACTTTATTCACTTGCTAGCATTTCTACTAATTACAGCGGAGTATTCTTCTTCTACAAAGAGTATCCACATGGTTTTTCCATTTCCTTAGCTCATTTGGGGAAGACTTGAGGAAGCCCTCGGTGCTTGTAATGCCCGAGAGGATCTTCATCTCCTTAAGCAACGTCAGCTGGTAGATGTAATCACCCTCGAAGATGTTCACCTCTTCGGTCACGTTCAGACGTTCCGATACTTCTCCATCTTTACCACCAGTCTAGAAGCATTAGCTTCTCCGGTCTCGTGGAGAAGTTGTAATCTCTGAAGTTTCTCCCAGTAACGAACAATCTTATGGAACACTTCATCTTCTATCTCGGTTTTCTTCTTCTCAACTAATCGCCACGAGACTTCTTCCATATCTGAATTCGACGGATTACTGGAGCTCGCCATTTGACTCCTGCGACCAACTATTTAATGGTAACTTGGAAAAAATAAAAAAGATGTTGCTATATTTATAATAGCAAGGGGCTAATCACAACCGTCGAATCTTTGGATACATAGACGGTCAGGACGGACATTGGGAATTGCACCAGAAAGTTGAAAAGACGTACACGCCTATCGAAATATTGCGATAAATCATCCTCGAAAACATAAAAACGTGGGAGATATGATTGATTGATGTACATCGCGAGTCTTCACCATACATCGACGTCTGTGTAGCTATGCTCAGTCCAGAGGATGTATCAAAATGGCTTTCCTGACCGGGCACAAGGGACTAATCGGGACAGCGAGTAGACTCTAGCCCGACTATTTAAGGAAGGAGTGATGATACCCCGATATGTCCCGGGCAGTTGATCCCGGGAATGCTCGGGTCATGGGTCAGGCCCATGAACGATGCCCGGGTCAGGACAGCCCATCTCTCGAGTGGGTTGATTCAGGACATAGCACCAGAGTTCTGGTATAACTTCTCTTCTGACATCTCGAAGCGAGGGAGGCATTTAATGATGTTGAAATACACGCGGCCGACCTGTTAACATTAATGAGTGACTGGACAGATGGGATATGACCAATATATGATTTGACATGTCAGAACAATAGGGTATAATCAGCCGCCCTAGTATATTTAATGCGCACGTCCTGAAAAACGAGGTCATCATTATTTCCTCCACTATAAATACCAGGTTTTGCATTTATTCCTTCATTCAGATATTAATGAACATTTAACACACTCATTTATTACACACCAATATCACAGCCATCACTTGGCTACATTGGTTTTATTGCTTGAATACCCTGCTGACTTAAGCATCGGAGTGGCCACGCCGGGGACCCCCTCCGGCGCCCATTCACGTGGTTGTTTTTCTTATTGGCAGATCTTTCAAAGGTCAACGAAGAATCTTCTTTCCAGACCGCCGTCTTAGCTCATATTTCTTCCCGTATTCTTGATAGCTTACCTGGTAGAGTTACCGACCCGACTCCACTGTTCGACCCGGGTGGCATCAAAGCCCGAAAAGGGAATTATAAATTTGTTTATAATTTCCTTGTTTTCCATCGACAATGGGTGCATGATGAACGCTACCCGTACTCGGGGCTCGGCTCATATTATTGGGGGAGCTTTGGGTGCCGGAAAGCTGTGACATCCATTGACATGGTGATGTGAACTACGTGGAACTCCCATGATTTCGGCTCATATTATTGAGGGAACTCATGGCGACCGTCCATTAAGGTTCAACATCGATGGGTAAGGCTTGACACGTGAAGATGAACGACGTCATATTATTGGGTCCTAATCAAACGTGAGACAAAAGTTTACGTAGAGGGTTGCATTGTGATGCAATTGGAACTACCTTTTAGGAATTGTGATTGGCTGATATTATTCGGGATCATAATTCGCTAATTGGACCTTACGTACCTACTGAGGAAAGGAGTTTCCCGTTTTCACTAGAGGGTAGTGAAAGATGTCAAAACAGTGGGAGCAAATATTTATGAAGTAAAAGTTCAAACTTCATATCTTACTAAATATTTTAAAATAGTCATCAACATTTTTCTGTTTTACTTTCAGTACAAATTGACGATGTCATCGCTTCGCAATCCAATATCCGTAATACTCGACAAAAACATATTAACTGGACCTAATTACCTCACTTGGCTAAGAAACCTAAAAATCGTCTTGAATTCGGAAAGGGTAGCATATACACTGACTGAGTCGCCCCCTGTTGAGGCTCCGACTGACTGCAATCCTGTGGAATTGCAGGCTTACAAGGAATGGTGTGACCATGACTTGATAGCCAGGTGTTATATGCTGACTTCTATGAATGATGAGCTGCAGAGGCGTTTTGAGGGTGCAAAGAGTGCTGCTGACATTCATTTGCACCTCAAGGAGCTCTTTGGAGAGCAAACACGTCCTCTTAGGCATGCTACCGTCAAGGAGCTGATCACTTTACGCATGCGAGATGGGGCCTCGGTCCATGAGCATGGCCTAAAGGTGATTGGGCTCGTGGACAAGCTCGTTGGCATGGATCTGATCTTGCCTTCGGAGTTGACCACCGACGTGTTGCTGTTATCATTGCCTAGCTCATTTGATTCTTTTGTGGTGAACTTCAACATGAACAAGATTGAACCGACCCTTGAGAGTTGGTGAGTGTAATAGCCGAGCCCGGTGTACGGTACGGTTTAAGCTTTATTGTGTTATTTGGGTTTATGATTAGATGTTTAGAGTTGTGTTTTGGGCTATAGTATTATTGGTTATTGTTTTATTGAGATATTAGTTGGTGTTGATTGTTCGTTGCATCGTTTCGGATCGATTTTTGGTGGCTTTATTACTGTTCATTGCCGTAGCAAGAGTGCACCCGCGCCCTTAGGTGAGTGCCCCCGCGGTGTACTATTCATGATTTTGGATTTGGAGGGCCGTGGTATCACCGCACCCGCGGTAATTGTAGCACCGCACCCGCGGTGTTCGTGCATGGGATTTATTTTGGTTGCCGTGAGCTTAGCGCACCCGCGGTGCTTGTGTGACCGAACCCGCGGTGTAAGTATGGGCGAGATATTTAGCTACTTTTTGGGAGTTGTTGGCCATACCTTATCCATTTCTTTCCCTTCCATTCGAGATTTCCCTCCATTGGCAAGGGTTTTCCTCTATTTTCTTTTGGCTTCCTACCTTTGATTCTTGGAGTTATTTGGATTTCCGACTTGAGATCAACGTTCTCCGTGGTATAAGGAAGCTTAGGTAAGTTTTTGGTGCGATTCTATCATAGTTTTTGGAGATGAGTTGCTATAGGTTGATGTTTTGGTTGGTTTAAATGGATTACTTAACTTGTATTTGTGGATATAGAGTTGATATTGGTGTTGTTTTTTGGATTATTGTTGTAGGTGGTATACCAAGAGCTAAGTTTGAGGTGTTCTATTGGTTTGTAAGTGGAATTTCATCCTTTTTGCTCACATGATATTATATGTATTGTGTTTTAAAGGTTTCAAAGTGTTATTCCTTTCAATTGATTCATTGCTATGTATTGATCCCATTGATTATCTATTGGAGGCATTGATGTCTCACTATTGTTAAAAGAGAATACAAGAGATATTATGAGATTGCGAAACGACGACTTTAAATGATATTCAGAGTTCAAATGTTTTATTGGATTGATTGAATCATAGTCAGAGCATTGCATGTGTGGGGACCCGGGCTCTAACTCTATTCTTTTGGGATTTAATTGGATCTTTGTTCGAAAATGTGGGTCAAAATTTTGCTTTAATTTTAATTCAAATGTATTAACTAAAGCATAACATATCTCGATAGAAATTAAACAACATAATGTACATACAAGTCTGTTCGTACAACATACACTAGTGTTCACATGACAACTACAAACATAAGTAGTACAAGTGCCATAAGAAACCACTAGTAATCTGCAATGCCCAGAGATCTCCACGCTATCATCATCTCTCATCTAGCTCGTGACCCCGATCCTGTCCCACCTGTTGCCATGCACACATACAGACACGACAACAGCCGGATAACTCCGGTGAGAACATATCCCAGTATAAAACATGGATGCATGCAATGTCATAATCATGTACAAAAGCATAGCATATGTCAAGTAACATGAAATATAATCTAAAATGTAGTAGAGA